>NC_062531.1:19780194-19787694 GCF_022655615.1 Tachysurus fulvidraco | reverse complement strand
CTGGCATCGCGCTGCGTCTGCGCGCTCCATATCCAGCAGACGTTCGTATCCCCGAGTGAGACCAATAACTTTGTAGTGGACGAGGTGTCACACCGGGTGTACCTGGCCGCGGTGAACGCGATCTATCAACTCAATGGCACGCTGGCTTCAGAGGTGTCAAACAGTACGGGACCGGTGCGGGATAATGTGCTGTGCCACGCGCCGCAGCTTCCACAGGCGCCGTGTGAATACACCAAGTCCCTCACGGACAACCACAACAAACTGCTGGCGCTGGACCGCGAGCAAGGCGTGCTGGTGGCGTGCGGCTCGGTGTACCAGGGCTTTTGCGAGCTGCGCAAAATGGACAACGTGTCTCAGATCGCAGTGGAGTTCCCGAAGCCTAACGACACCGTGTTCCCAAGCATGCTTAACATCGTGGCCAACCACCCAAACGCAAGTACCGCCGGACTCGTGTTCCGAAGCCAGGGCGGCATCCCACGCCTGCTTGTGGCTGCCACTTACACCGGCCTGGGCACTGATTTCTTCCCAAAGAACCACAGCAAAGAGGATCTGCGCTTTGAGAACACGCCCGAGATTGCGATCCGCTCGCTGAACACCAAGGACCTGGCGCGCCTCTTTACTTACGACATCAACCCGTCCGAGGATAACGTGTTTAAAATCAAGCAGGAGGTAAAGCCCAAGCACCAGCTCAGTTTTGTGCACGTCTTCGCGCAAAAGACCTACTCATACATCGCCATGAATAACAACGCCAAAAACGGCTTCAAGGAGAGCCAGCCGAACAGCATCCTGGCGCGCATCTGCCTGGACACGGACACCCCGCGCCGCCCGGCATCCGAGGGCCGCAAACTCACCGAGTCTTACATCCAAATGGGGCTCCAGTGCGGAGCCAGCGGCAACATTTACAACCGACTCGTGTCCATTTTCCCCGCAGATATCGACGTCCAGGGTCAACCAGCCGCCGAGCCTTACCTGTTTGGTGTCTTCGCCAAGTCGAACCGGAAGTCGGCGCTGTGCGCGTTCCGTGTCGAAGAGATTGAGGAGACTATTCGTCAGGGACGCAGGAACTGTTCCAACGGACCAAACGGAGAAGTCCAAGTGCTGGACAGCGTCATTCAGGGTTCGGGGGCAGAATGCGAGTCAAAGGCCATCGTAACTGTGAGTTTTACCCACTGTATGATTTCTGAATTGTAGTTCTGACAGTCATGAGTCCTAAATACGCTAAAAAAAAAAAAGTTCAGTCGTTCAACACTCCAGGGCTCAAAAGGCACAAGAGTGATGTTCTTCTCTAGAAATAAACTGTGTAAGAAGATAAATAGCTCTAAATAAAACTAATTACACGTTCAAAATCTCTATTCAAAGTCTATCACGGATTGCGTGTTATTTTTTTCTATGTCCAGACATATGTTTTCGTTCAAACACACTGCGTCATCGAAATCTGAATTCACTAATAAATGTTGATCTTGGCAAGCAGGCAATCAGGGCTTTTTACGCCAAGCGAATCGCTCCCACTGTTCGGGAGTGGAGGAGGTTCCCACATCCTGAACGTTGCTCAGTGCGCGCGCTGTTATTGCGCCAGAGCGCACGGGTTATGGGAACAGCTCCGGGGTCGACACAGACAGATTCATCCTCCATCCTCACAGATAAGCTTCATCCAAACATCGATGACAACATAGCATAAAACTCCAGCTTGCTTATTGTCTTATTTAGACAATAAACTATTCCAGTGTGCTGGAAAAACAAATTGTGCTTTCATGGCAAAAATGCAAGTTGTTATACAGCTGCAGTGTTACTGTATTTATTCTTACATCTTAAACCTGATGTTGTCGAACTTTTCACCCATGATCACAGGACAGATTTTTAATTTTGTGAACAGTTTTGCAGGTGGGTAGGGAGGCTTGGGACACTTCTGGGGTTGTGAGTTCGATTCCCAGCTTCACCTTTGTATGTTCTCCTTCACATACTGCAGGTTCCTCCCCAATACAAAAACATGTGCTGTAGGCTGAGGAGCATCTCCAAATTGTCCATAGTGTTTTGTCCAGGGTGTCCCCTGTCCTGTGCCACAAATCCACTGGGATAGTGTCCAGGTTCCCTGTGACTGTATAGGAAGTGTTGCAGAAAATGGATGGATAGTTGGATGGAACAATTCTGCAATCGTGTAGCTGATTCATATGAATCTGTTTGAGCCTTTACAACTTTTTTCTTTTTTCTGATGTATTCATAGCACTTCCTGGTTTTATTTACATTGCATTCAAAATGAATGTTAACATTATTGAAGTTCATGGATTTTAGTAACAAGTATTAGGTTTGTAATTGTGGAAAGTAACTAATAATTATAATAACCTTTAAAAGGTTAAAAAAAAAAGCACTCCAGTCAAGGACCACCTGGATATACATCACAGACCCCACTGTGAAATATGGCCTTAAGCAACTGTGTGCAGCTTTAAAACAACTTTCAGTACTGAACTCATACAGTGTTTAATGAACACCCATCGTGTCGAATTAACTCGTACAGAGCTGACGTCACTTTTCGAGCATTAAAAAGGACCCTTATGGCTCTTTATTCTCACACAATGTGCTGAACGAACATCTAAATAGCTGGATTAACTTGGAGCATGTCGGACGCTTGCTGTGTTTAAACATGTCCCATTTACTGAACAGGCAAACAGACATACAGGTTGAGTTAACATTAACAAATGAGTTGAAATTCATCTAGTATTTTAACGCTTACAGTCTACACTTAAATAAACACCTGTGAGCTGTTTTTCTTGAAGCCAGCCCATCTTCCATCACGTTTTACAGTCACATATAACCAAACCTAGTGAAATATACAGAGTTTCAGTTTATGTTCACATCAGACATCAGAATGAAGAAAAAAAAAATCTCAGTGATTTTGATTGTTGTATGTATGTCGGTAGCAGACAACTGACAGAAAGTCTATAACTACTCAAATAAACACTCTTTATAACTGTGGTGAGCAGAAAAGAATCTCAGCGCACAAAACACATCAATCCTTGATGTGGATGAGCTTCAACAGCAGACAACAACATCAAGTTAAACTCCTGTCAGCCAAGAACAAGAATCTGAGGCTATCATGGCCACAGGCTCACCGAAGCAAAACAGTTAAATATTGGAAAAAGACCTGGTGATATTTTATTCTAAGCTTCCCATGTGCAGTTTGGGTGAGTTTTGTCCCACGATAGTCTCAGATTCTTGTTCTTGGCTGACAGGAGTAGAAGTTGATGTGGTGTTCTGATGTAGCTTGTCCACCTCAAAAGTTTTAGATGTTGCGTGTTCTGAGATTTTTCCTGCTCACCACAGTTAAAAGAGTTATTGTATGAATTACCTGATCCTTCCTGACAGCTCAAACCAACCTGGCTCTTCTATCCACCCTTATAAAAGCATTTCCACCCAAAGAATAATTTTTTTCCCCTTCATTCTCTATAAGTCTCTAGAGACTGTCGAGTGTAAAAATCAGCAAAAAAAGATCAGCAGTTTCTAAAATCCTCACCCCAGCCTGTCTGAAACCAGCCTTGTTTGAGGTGTTGAGGTGCTTAGTTTGGGAATACTGGTGTGACGACTGAACTGTTTAATTGATCTTTAACAGTTTAATGAATCGTTTAATTGACAAACAGCTTTAGTGTTAAATTTAACGTTATATCATTGAAGTGGCGAATTGTTCCTTACTTACAAAATTTCATTTTAGCTTATTTTTCATTTCTGTGTTTGTGTAAATACAACAAACAAACAAACAAACAAATAAATAAATAACCATCATCATCATCATCCTCATCATAGCCTAAGGTATGTATACAAAAATTGGTGTTAGTTGCAGCTTTATAGACACCAACTTTCTCCCCAAAATAGTTCCTTGTAGGTTTAAAGTAAATATTACGGTAAATGCCGAAAGGATTCACTTCGGTAACTGGACAAGAACCAGTTTGGCTAAGCTGGGAGTTTTGTGGTCTCTCCAAAATCCCCTTTGACAAATCCTCAAGGATGTTTGTCATGTGTGGAAAAAAATCCCTTACAGATGTTTTTTTTCTGGTTGGAGTTTCAATTAGTCTGTATACAGAAATCATATTTACACTCAAAATTACAAATAATCCAAATGAGTAAACCATGCATTCAGACTTGAAGGTGATTTACTGTAAAGAAGCAGCTCATGATGGAGCTAAACAGAACAAGACAAAAACAAAAATCATTTTGATGCAGACAAAATTCGAAGGTTAGTGAAACAAAATTGTGAGTTGAGATCAACAGCGTTAGAATAAATAAGAATACATAATGAGAGACTGACTTACTGACCAAATATAAAGATCGGGCAGTGACTTATTTTTTCATTAACTCTTTTTACCAGAGGCACAGAAATTGAATTTGGAGCTGTTTTGTTTGTGTCCATGTTCAGAACTGAATTTCTTTGTCATGTCACTCCGTAGTCATGTTTAATGACTTATATGAAAGTGGATACTGAGAGCTTTAAGAGCTTTGAGTACTCATAAGAGTACTTTAAGAGTATTTCTGTTGTTGCTTCTCTTACTAGAAGCAATATATTCATAGTAAATGTAAATGTGCTATCTTTAACCACTAAAATTCTTTGTAAGGTTTTCAACAGAGGGAAAATCATCTCACACTGAAAACCAGCATGTGTCGTGACTCAACGATAAAATCATTTGTTTGTTTCTACTGATTAAAGATATCAGAGACGATAATGGGATTAAAGTGGTGGAATGGAATGCCAAAAGTAAAAAAAAGTGATAGAGGACGATAGTGACGATCACAAATGAACACAAAATATCATAAAGAAACCTCCAGCTCACTTTATTTCTGTTGCAGTAATTGCTTTTAATGGCAGGTTTATCGTTAGAGGATCTTTATCGGTTAATCAGACATGTTATCTCACTGTCTGTTCAAGTTAACCAGATGTACAGACAAAGACGTAGCAGCTAGAGATCCAGATAGGATTTCGTTAGACAGTAAAGTCACTTTTGTTAGTCCAAGTTACTTTGACAGAATTGACAGATTTTGCTTTCTGCATTAACGGGCTGGAATTAACGCGATGATCCTGGCAGCTAATAGCTTTCATCCGTGCTTAGCAGCACTAACATTTTTGACTGAACTGTTCCTTTTGAAAACTGATGAACAGATGGGCTCTGCATGATACCATATTTTCTTACGGTATGAGCCAGAAACACATGGTGCCCTGTCATGTGTCTGGCAAGACGCTTTTTCTGTTATTTAGGCTCACGCTTCGTTATCTAAACCATTAAAGAGGCATTTTTCCCTCGGGTTCCCCGTGAAATGACACAAGAGCCGTGACTTTTCATTACTCACTTTTCCAGACTGTGCTCGCCTTGGAGACTTGGATGCCCCACACACACAAACACACACACACAGACACACACACAGACACACGCACACACCCCACACACACCCATACACCGACACACATGTGCATCTACTCACACACACCCACACCCACACACACACTTGCACACCGACACACATGTGCACATACTCTCTCTCTCTCTCACACACACACACACACACACACACACACACACCCCACACACACATATACACACACACTTGCACACACACATACACAGACTCTTACACACGCACGCACACATACACATGTGCACACATACACACATACATTCTCACACACACATACATACACACACATACACACAGATAAGGGATGAGTAAGAAAAAAGAGAGAAGAGTCTTCAGTCCTGTCATTGCCCTGTTACACATCATCATAATCAGTTACCATCAGTTAAAAAGAAATAGGTATAAAACATTGCCAGTTTTTCCCATAAATATAATAAACATCCTTGCACTGTACTTTCATGTCTCAGCAGTGTGTGAACGGATACAACTCATAACCAGCCGTATCATGGAACCAGCTTCATCTTTTGTAATGTTCAGCTCGAGTGTGACCAGAAGAATTTGATTTTCTTTTATTTTGTGCATGTAGCATATCCTTCAGACAGGGGAGCAGTTTGTTTCTTTAGAATCTCATGGGAAACAAACCCCACCCAACTCCCCAAGTCCCCCGCTCTCTCTGGTCCAAGTGTGTATGTTTTACACACTTCCACCAGCCGTAAATATCCACCACCCTCTCAAGCTGTCAGCTCATGCGAGTCGAATAAGTGCTCCTCTTAGTAAAACACTTCTACTCTGTTCCTCCATCCGCAATCTGCTAACCCAAATTAAGCGCTATCTAGATATATGAATAGAAGGGTCACTCCAGGTTTACAGATGGACTGATTTTAACCGGAGGGCAATCAACCATGCTAATCCAAGTGACGCGTATTTACAGTCGACTGATGAGCGTCTTCTTGTTCGGCCTCTCTCTCTCTCTCTCTCTCTCTCTCTCTCTCTCTCTCTCTCTCCGTCTCGCTCTCTCTCAGCTTCATCAGGAGCAGCTGAATTGTGGCGCGGCCCACCTGCAGCATCCGCTGGCCCTGAGGAAGCCAATCAGAGCCGAGCCGCTGTACGAGGCATCCGGGATCAGCTCGGTCGCGGTGGACAACATTCACAACTACACAGTGGTTTTCTTGGGTACCATCAACGGACGGTTACGCAAGGTAAGATGACATAGTACATTCATCAACACTGAATATAGTGTGAAACCTGGATATGTCTTCATGCAATTAATTTTGCCTGTGGGAGCAAAATATCCTAGATGCTGTCATCTTTTCAACCAATCACAGGCATCTGTGAGCTCGTGTATGTAGAAGACGGCTTCATCTGAGTATATTATGGTTCAATGTGGCAGATTGAAAATTGGCAGTTGGCTGTGTTCACATACTCTGGCTATATGATGGGAGAGCTGACTGGTAGCATGGAATTGGCAGCTGACCAGAAAGGGAAAAAAAAGAAGAAGAAAAAAGAGTTTTCATAAGGGCATTAAATGCAGATAGCAGGCTGATCCAGCCTGAGCAGATTAAAGTGTTTGATAGTTGCTGAGGAGTTACATTTGTGTGTGTGTTCGTTTTAGAAAACACCTCAACCGAGGTGGTATGTGTGTATAGGCGGGGTTTGAGATCTGTGAAAGCTTTGTTTTGTATCTAATGTTATCTGAGCTTCTTCAAGAGCCAGTCAGTCTTTATCAGATTTTAAGGCTTCTCACTATATCACTTTGACCCCCATCTTTTCCTCTCTCTCTCTCTCTCTCTCTCTCTCTCTCTCTCTCTCTCTCTCTCTCTCTCTCTCTCTCTCTCTCTCTCTCTCTCTCTCTCTCTCTTACACACACATACACACACTCACACCTTTATGTCCCCATCTCAGGTTCTTGCCAGCAGAACACTCTGGTCTTGAAAGCATCTGCAGGCACCCTGCTTTCAGAGTAAGGAGAAAAATATTCCTTAATTAGGCGAAATTCCAACACCGTGCCTCATTCCCATACGGAGTCACCTCTCAGTGTGAGCTTCAAAGTCAGGAAAGAAATGCATGGGGTCGGAAAAATTCTATTAAACTGGAAGAGGCTATTGT
>NC_062531.1:19762694-19777694 GCF_022655615.1 Tachysurus fulvidraco | reverse complement strand
TGTGCGTGTTTGCTTCCCAAAATTTACATTTACATTTACATTTTCGTTCAGATTTACATTTTATTCTTCAGTAAACCTGTTTATCCAAAGTGACTTACAGTTGAGACAAGTCTAAGCACATAGATGGGTTCTTCCATGAGCTTCCATTAGCCACTTACAAATTATTTTTCAATACAAAAACATGTATTTAACAGGTCAAACTATTTAAAATATGTCAACAAATCTCAGACAGCAATTATATTTTTTCTCTTTGCTATATTTTACTCTAAAAAGAATAACATGCTTGAAATGAATTAGAAAACACACAATTTGGCTAATAGCATCCAAGCTAAGGGCATAGAGACATTTAGGACAATATGATTTAAAGTGAATATAATTAAGTAATAATTGGGTTATCTTATAATCTTAGTTATAATTAAGAATTTACATTTTGGGAAACTCATTTGGGTAACTGGTTTGTACTCACAAAGTGACCTCATTGCTCTTAAAGCCTCTTAATCCACAATGAGAGAACAGACTTTACTTCTTCTTGTTGTCATTGAGTGAGTCAGAGTTGTGTAAACTAAAAAATACCTAGAATGGATCATTCATGCCACACTTTAACAGAACTAAAATGATACAGCATATTGATACAGCATATTATTTGACAGATTATATTTAAAGGTGTGTGACATTGTAGTATTAATGGCTGGTGGAACTGCTGTTTTCTAAGCACTGTAGAAAGGTTTTATTAATGTTTTCAAATTATTTATCTTAACAGGCTGAAAGGTTATCAGGAAGGACCCATCACCTATTATTTATTTTACACAGCGTTAACATGTACACTTTATTAGAAAGGTCTGATTGCACGATCTTTTATGAGTTATCCAAAAGGCAGTCACATGGAAAAATACAAACTAAATGAAATTAATTAATTCAAATGTGTACATCTGTTGTGCTTGACTGAACTAACACAGTTTGTTTTCGTACATCTGACATTATTAGATCACGCATTTTCAAAAGCCCTGAATACAACCAAACAGTATGCTAAAACTCTATCCGCTGTTTTATTCTACCATGTATGATTTAACGACCTAAATTTAGAATTATAGTTTTCAAATCTCATTTAATAGTGAAAATGTTAATACTGTGTGAATCCATCATGACCATTCAATCATTCAATCTAGTGATTAGAAACTAATTCAGTTTTATTTCTATAAATAGAGTTTTTAACCATGGACGTTTTCGCAAAGCAGATTCGCACGAATATAAAATTTCAGAATACAAATTCAAAAATATTAAATTGAAGTGTGGCAGCTGTAAACTGCATTTGTCTATACAGGCTTCAGTTGATTTTCACATGAAACAGAATGAAGGAAATGTGACCTTGGCATCTTTCAAGATATTTTGAATATTTCAGAAATAGTTAACCTGTTGAAAGTTTTACGAAAAATTTACACAATAAAAACAAAACCAAAATAAATCTCGTGAGCAGTAGGTTTGGTGAGTGGACAAGCCTTGTTGTTGAGTGAGATCAGAAAAAAAGTAGGAGACAGACTGTTTTGACCTAACAGGAAGTCAAGTCAGGAAAACAAATACTTGCTGTTTTTAACCACGTTGAACAGAACATCATCTCCGAATTGTACAATGTATTGCATCTTCAGGGGGATGTGCTAAAACAGCAGAACACCACATCCTGTCAGCCAAGAAAAGGAATCAGAGCCTAAAGCATGTTATAATGTAAATTCTTCAAACCACACGGACAGAGCTAAGACTGCACAGGACCGCAGTCCATATTAATTTGATTATACTTTGAATGCATCTGAATGGTTTGTAATGAGCAGGAGCACAGGATCGTTAAATAAAGAGCAGTTGTGGCTACGCGGTTAGGATTCTGTCTTAGTGACTGGAAAGTAGTGAGGCTTTCCAAAGAGCTGCTCTACACCCCCAACCCTCAAACACCAAGCTAACGTTTAGATTCATTTGTATTTCATTTTGGTTGAAAAACTCAAAGGAATCAGGCTAAATGTAAAAGTTTGTAGTTTGGTCAAACATGTCTACAGTGCCGAGACGTCCATGTTCTTCCTCAGCTGTTTTCTCTGTAATTCTCTCACGCCTTCTGTTTTTCAGCACACACGTTTTACTGAGCGCTAGCAGTTTTCACACTGAGTTTTATACGCTGTGGTCATGTTTTCACTCGGTTTTTTCCCATGCAGCTTTTTGTGTGGCATAATGGTGAGGTGGTAAGGGATTGTAAACCACATGTCATAAGCTTAGTGTGAGTCATTTGTGTCTTTCCAAGTGATTTTAAAGGGATCTTGTGTAACAGATCTTGTGGAAAGTGGCTGTAAACACAATTATATGTTTAGCATTGTTTCCAGAAGCAAATTGTCTTTTTTCTGTAAATGTTCATGTTTTTTAATTATTTTTTTTGTGTACACACTGTAAAAATATAACACTGCAACACACAGCTCCCAAAAAGATTTTCTATATATACTATAGACTATTCTATATATACAGTAATTTCACTACATGGAGTATAACAAAAAGTTAAAGTAGGAGCCTATGGTGTTTAAGAGAATAACATTAAACACTTAAATACTGTATCCTTTCATGATATATTTAACAGACCTTCTATTTAATCAGATGCTTGATGCGTACTTAATACTAAGTTTAGGATTTTTTTCCAATAGACTGTAGAAAGTCAAAGATTACAAAAAAGTTTAATTCTTCCAGCATGTTCCAGCTTGTAGTATGTACTGTAGGCATTTTGTGTAACTTTGCTGGACCAGAACTGATAAACAGATATCTTACACACAGCTAGGTCCAGTCTGTTTCACACACAACGCGCTCTGTGCTTGTTTGAAAAGACAGAACTGATCTCTGGCAATTTGACAAAAATCTCAATCCAGGGTTCGAGTGAGATCTTCACATGAGTGCAGTCCTAGGTTTGCTGGAGTGTCCAGCCCTTACTGCAGATCTGTACTGTATATTAGAGAGCATTAGTGACTGCTACTGTGCATAACATTGAGTAAGAAAACCTCTTGGTTTATCCTTTAGCATGCTGGCATTTTTATGGTGCCCTTTGTTTGTGGAAATGTACAGGGAAGTGGCAGCTCAGTGCTAGGATGTTGGAGGACTAAGTGAAAGGTTGTGAGTTCAGATCCCAGGAATGCTACAATGCTACTTTGGGTCCTTGAGCAAGACCCTTAACCCTCAACTACTCAGCTGAATAAATTAGATAAATGTAAGTGACTCTGGATAAAAACGTCTGCCAAATAAAGTAAATGTAGTAAACGAGACAAAACCCACACAGGTATTGTATCGTACCCCAAATTTTAAATGTTTTGGTTTTAACAGCATGTTCTGAACCATTTCATTCCTCATGTACCACTGCAATTTGCAAAAAAATCTTTGCAGGATAGAAATGATTATGCCATTTGTAATAATAGATGGAACTACTTATAGAGGAAATTGATTAGCATCTTCTGACCAATCAGAATTGAGCAAATTAAAATTTAAATTTTATAAATGTATTTTATTGGTCATGTACAAAACCAGAAACAATAAAATAATATACATATACACATATATATAATATAAAATAAATAAAAAATAAATATATAATATATAAATATCACCTTATTCATATTCATGACACCAATCATTGTATTGTGTTCTTATACTGTACTTGTAATGTGTTTTCCATCTGTTCTGTACAGATAATTCTAATTTTATTTTATTTTTAGATTCCATTTTTGTCCTTATTTTTTTTATTACATTTCACTGTGTCATGCTGTGTATGATCTATAATAATTCTAAAATATGATAAAATAATAAAATTCTCTCTCTCTCTTTCTCTCTCTCTCTCTCTCTCTCTCTCTCTCTCTCTCTCTCTCTCTCTCTCTCTCTCTTTCTTTCTCTCAATCCCTCTGTCTTTCTAACCCTTTGTAGTTATCTTTGTAGAAGAGATTTAGATTTCGAAATCTGTGTGTGTGTGTGTGTGTGTGTGTGTGTGTGTGTGTGTGTGTGTGTGTGTGTGTGTGTGTGTGTGTGTGAGAGAGAGATAAAAATCAGAGAAAAGAGAAAACATAATATCATTCCACTTAACTACTGTGTTAAAGTTCTGTAGAACCCATTTCACTTTCATATTGATTTACATTTGAGTAGGTAATCAACAGTTAGCTTCACATCACTTTAGTCTCAGAACAACAATTAACACCTTTACTCTACTTAACCTTATTACACATAAATGCTGTTGGAATGTCTAGTCTTAATAGACAGCTTTTCACGTGTGTCAAACACTATATATTTTACTAATCACCACTTCACATTTAACTGCAGCTTTTATTATAATGACCATGTTAAAAAAGGATGTAGTGTGTGTGTGTGTGTGTGTGTGTGTGTGTGTGTGTGTGTGTGTGTGTGTGTGTGTGTGTGTGTGTGTGTGTGTGTGTGTGTGTGTATGTGTGTGTGTGTGTAGTGTAGCATTTGTGACTTTAAGACACTGACGTGGTCATGACAAATTTTTACGAACTTTGCATGGCTGTTAAAATACCATGATTATGTTTTAATGACTTACTCTATAAACATGTAGTAACTGAGGTGCTAATGTTCCTTATGATGCCATTTGGAGGACAGTGCAGCTGGTAATGACCTGATAATAATGTCCAATAATAATAATAATAATAATAGCCTATAACTTTTAAAACACTTTTAAAAAAACAATTCAGTAAAACAAAGATCCAATTTTCTCTCTAAATGCAGCTAGTCAGGAAAATTATATCCGGGTTCAGAAACAATGAGGTGAAAGTGAGGGGAAGTTACAGCTACCGGTTTAGCATGGAACAACATCTAATTCATCACAGACTCACCTCAGAATACATCAAGAGATTTATAAAGTAAGACGAAGACTCCATTATGAAAAATGAAGTTGATGTAAAACAGACGGGTAATTATTTAAGTCAGAATTCAGCATTATTCCCAAGTTCTGTGAGTTTTACTTGTACAAGGAATCTGCCTCGGAACATTGGTGCCAACAACAACAACACCAACAACAGAAAAGGAAAAAAAAGGAAAGAAATTTAAGCAAGAAGGAGCTGAAATAAATGCTCGGAATATTGAATTCTGATTGTACAATTTAAAAATTGTGTCGATAAATTTTGCTCCACACTTCCTCCCTGACTCTGTCTGAACCACACCTTGAGGAAGAGTGTGACTCTGACTTCCTCCTGGCTGCTATTGTTTCTTCATCGATAACACTGTGCTAACTCACACATGAACATCCTGCACCTCCTTAAACAGGAAGGCGGAAAGAATTGTGATTTTTCATCTCTGCATGTACAAATCTGAGAAATCACTGATTTAAGATTGTTAAAGTCATTTAGTTTCCCCCATGGCTTTGAATATTCTTCTTCTTTGCATTAGTAGGCTGCAGGGGAATGTTACTGAATACTAATGTATCAGCAGGGAAGCGGGTGATCATTAGTGAGTGTGCTAATTTTTTTTGCTGTCTCTTTTAAACAGCTGTCTCTACTACGCAACCTTTCGGTGGCCAATCAGTGGTCTCTGAGGCTTCCTGGAGGAGAACCAGTGCATCACGTGATGGCCTTTGACCCGAATGACAGGAACTACTTGTACCTCATGACCAGTCATCATGTGAGTACTGTATAAGGATTTACATCAGTAGCTTTTAAACATGATTTAAAATAATGAATAATGAATAATGTTTTGGAAAAAAAGTGTTAAGGGAAAATTATTTTGAGGGAGAACTGATTTTAAGGGAAATAACAGACTTTTTGGAAATGTTTATTTTATGGAAAAACTGATATGGGTTTGGGGAAAAACTGACACAGATTTGAACTGATTTGAGGGGAAATGATAATAAGGGATAGATTCAGAGGAGAATAAGTGATTTTCAGGAAGGAAAAAGTTTATTTTAAATAAAAAAAACTGATTTTGAATAAAAAAAAAGATTTTTGATTTAATTCAGAAGAAAGATCAGGTAAGTATTTAGGATAAAATCTGAAGAAAAAGATTTTCAGATTTTTGCATAGAAAAATATTTTGAGGGGAAAAATATAGGAAAATTAAAAAAAAAAGACAATTTAAGAAAGAAAAAATATTATGGGTAAAAACAGATTTTGATATAAGGTTTATAAGGTTTGAAGTAAGGTTCTCTTACGGATGATTTGAACATACTTATCATTGGTTAATTAGTGCATTTTTGTTCATTATTTTCAACTCTCAAATGTAGACTTAACAACACAGTGACCAACATAAAGAGGCAGAAACTGAGAGATGACAGAGCAAGACAGTCATGGAGCAATAGAGAGACAGACTGATAGATAGACATACAAAAAGACAAAGAGAGAGAGACTGACAGAGATAGAGAGAGAGAGAGAGAGAGAGAGAGAGAGAGAGAGAGGCAGACAGATAAAGAGATACAGTGTCTGTCTCTCTCACTCTGCATCTCTGTCTGTCTGTCTGTCTCTCACTCTGCCTCTCTGTCTGTCTCTCTCTCTCTCTGCCTCTCTATCTGTCACTCTCTCTCACTGTCTCTGCCTCTCTGTCTGTCTCTTTCTCACTCTGCCTCTCTGTCTGTCTATCACTCTCTCACTCTGCCTCTCTCATTCTTACTCACTCGTTTTCTCTCATGGACAGAGAGACAGATTCAGAGAGAGTGTGTGAGAAAGAGACAGAGAGAGACAGAGACAGACAGTTAGAGAGAGACAGTGTTTGTCTCTCACACTTTGTCTTTCTATTTGACTGTCTGTCTCTTCCTCTCACACTCTGTCTCTCTTACTTTCTCTCTCTCTCTATTTGTCTGTTTCTCTCAGTGTGAGAGAGAGTGTGTGAGAGAGAGGGAGAGAGAGACAAAGTGTGGGAGAGACACGCAGACAGACAAAAAGTGAAAGAGAGTAAATGAGAAAGACAGATAGACAGATAGACAGACAGACAGACAGACAGACAGAGAGGAGGGGAGACGCACATACACATTACACACAGAAAATAGATTATGTTTATCAATAATCTCTGCTGATCAAATTATTCTCATCAATTATGTCTGGAAATATGATTACATGATCAATTAGACTCCCTTACTTAGATTTTGAAAAGTCAAATCACGGCGTAACTATATTTTCATTTTTCGAGCTATCATTTAAGCGCCGATGAAAGAGCCACTGATCCTGTTGGCTGTGGATTCGTACTGTCTCTCGCTTTCACCCGTGTTCAAACACATTTCTTTTTTTAGTGGCTTTGTGTGAGGTGGAAAGTAAGAGGAGAGGTTGTTATACATGTCGTACCGGAGAGCGCCGTTTATTGTGAGGTGTGAAATTGAATGTGAATGCCGAGTCGCGTGACAGATCAATGTGTGAGCCTGAGGCACATGAGAACTACAGCCGTACAAAACTGAGATATGACCTGACAATCTGCCTGAGCATATGTTGTGTGTAGGGTGTGTGTGTGTGTGTGTGTCTTTGTGAGTTTAAGGGCATTTTCTGCACACTGTATGGCTAACAGTATTATTAGCGTTAATTTATCAAGACACTACCCAGTCGAAGGTGAATTAACACCTGGACTTTCTGACATCTGATTTATTATTAATGACAAAACAAAAAAATGTCCAGCAATAAATAAGAATATTTAACTAATATTCCAACAAAAAAAAAAAAAGATTATAATCAGGCAAATTTGAAGAAGGTTTTATACAGCAGTCGTTACAATCAAATCATTAGCAGGCGAGTGAATTATATGTATTTTCTCTATGGGACTTTTACCAAAAATTTGCATTTTACGGACTTGTCTAATTTAATACAGTATGTTCAAATGTACACCAATAATGGGTTAATAACCTTAATAACGTAGTCTTTGGATGATATTAGAAAATGTTGACAGATTTTTAAATGATTGTTTATTGGAAATCTGCTTCTTTGCTGTTTATCTGCATGAGAGAAGAACAAATTCTGTTGTCGTGTGTCAACATCAAACCTAGTCGTAACCCAGCAATGTAATCTACTTCTAATTATGAGTAACAGAGGAGAAAAAACAAGCTGATTTTAGGAGAAAAAATATTTTGAGAAATTTGAAAATTATTTAGGAAAAAAAAGATACTGAGGAAAGACTGATAGATTGAGGACTGAGGAATATAGAAGAAAAAAAAGAATTAACTTAGAAGAGTAATTGAGAAAGAAAACCTCATTTGAGAAAAAACTTATTGTGAGATTTAAAAAAAATAGATTTTTTGGGAAAACTGATTTGGAGGAAATCTGATAAGAAAAAAAAAGGAAGAAAAATTTAGAGCCTTAGAGGAAAAACAACAAATTTTGGATAAAAGTAACTTTAATATACTAATATTATAATAATATTAATATTATAATATTTAATATAATATTTTATATATAATAAGAAATAAAATATAATGAGAAAAAAAACTGTTTTGGGGGGAAAATATTTGTACAAGTTTAGAAGGTTTATGAAGAAAAGTGACACGCATATCATATTGACACCTTAACTGACATTATGTACTGTATATATCAGGAAATAAGCTTTTTGGCGATGGCAAAACATGACATTGACAAGTTGCTGACTTTCGGATAAAGTATCTGATGTTGATTTTCTTATTTTAAAGAATCTCTACTGAGTCCATGATAATTTAACTAAGAATGCTAAAATCTATTTTGACTGCCGTTGTATATGTTAACTTGTCATTTCTGTGTAGCTCTTGAGGGTGCGAGTGTCCGGATGTAACCAGTACACGTCGTGCAGTGACTGTCTCGGTGCCAGCGATGCTTACTGCGGCTGGTGCACACTCGAAAGCAGGTAAAGATCCACTTCAGATTACTTTACTAACAGATTGACCATAAATATACGACAGATATTATATACCATATATCGCATGACTCTAACATATACACACACAATGTCATTAAAGTCTTTGTTCTGTCATTTCAGTAGTGTTAAGGTGTCGCAATGACTTCCTCTATAATCCACTTCTGTTTCACAATCACTCAAATATTCCACACATTTCACAGCTGCATGCGTTCAAGACAAGTGATAATGTTTCATTTACATGTAGCCACTTGACAGATGGTTAAACCCGAAGCAATTTAAAAGTGTGATACAGTCCAATCCAAAAACAGCTCTGAGTTGCGTCAAACTTTTATCTATTTATAGTTATATTTAATGCTGTGGAACATCTAAGATTCAAGTTAGTTCCTGTTATCACTTACACTATGGCACTACGGCAGTCATTTTCTCACTAGGCCACCTTTTTTTTCCCCCGTGATAGAAAACTAAAAATTAGGGTTTCACATTTCTGCCAGGATTTCATGAGTTTGAAATCACAATAATTAACACAAAATCAAGCAAAGGTTTTTCGGGGTTTTTTTTCGTTTTTTTTTAAATGTACACAAATTTTCCACAGGTTTGGGTCAAGACATGTTATGACATCACAATACTGAACAAATTCAAGTCGTTTTCACAAAAAAAGCGATTTCCTTCCCAAATTACACAAATCAAGCAATTTTGTCAACAATCACAAAAATGCTGATTGATCTTTGAGGAACTGATTTTCACTGACTTTTAAAAGAGACGAAACAAACAAACAAACAAAAATACCTCTGAACTAATGTGTCCTTATGTTTGAAAATTTTAACTTGCCCTTTAAAAGGATCTGTTTATGAGGAGCATTTGCTATAATGTCTTCTCTTTAACTCCAACCATCATGACAAGTTTTAGATATTGAATTCAAAATTCTAAGTTTGGAAAGATTTTGTTTTGACTACGTGTGTGTTGAAACGAAACTTATCTTCGAGGTGAGCGTTCATTTCCACTTTCATGTCATTTCTTGCGATATTTTACAGTCTACAGAAATTCTGAACCTGTCATGTGTCCGATGTTTGTTATGAACCTTTATTTACACACGGAACTGGAACCGAATCACGAAAAAAATTGTATAGATTTCATACTTAATAATCCTTTCAGCTCCTTCCTGCTTATTAGAGCAATGTAATTTTATGAGAATTTCCAAGCTCAAATGTGACCTGTTAGTATAACTTGTTACCACAAGTTTGGTCAGGTTTATGTTCTGATGTAGTTTAGCCTGAATGTAAGGAATGCTGAGAAATATGTGACGTCTGAAACCCTCATGCTGAATCTCCCTTGTCTTTTTTTTTTTTGTTCATCTGACTTTCTGACAAAGGCCTGTTGATATTGCGACCACACTAGTTCATTCAGGGAGAAATGTCAGAGCAGACTGGGAATCTTTTTAGCCAAGCGCACTTGCATGTGCAGTAGAGTGTGTAATGTGCATACTGAGTACATACATGCTGTGTACGTTCCACTGGCTTTGAAGAGGCAAGACACACCAGATGTTAAACATGCAAATCTCAACGTTGTTTCTATTGTGTGTGTATGTGTGTATCTGTGGGTGGCACGGTGGCTTAGTGGTTAGCATGTTCGCCTCACACCTCCAGGGTCAGGGTTCGATTCCCGCCTCCACTTTGCGTGTGTGGAGTTTGCATGTTCTCCCCGTTCCTCGGGGGTTTCCTCTGGGTACTCCGGTTTCCTCCCCCAGTCCAAAGACATGCATGGTAGGTTGATTGGCATCTCTGGAAAATTGTCCGTAGTGTGTGAGTGTGTGAGTGAATGAGAGTGTGTGTGTGTGTGCCCTGTGATGGGTTGGCACTCTTTCCAGGGTGTATCCTGCCCGATGCCCGATGACGCCTGAGATAGGCACAGGCTCCCCGTGACCCGAGAAGTTCGGATAAGTGGTAGAAAATGAGAGAGAGAGAGAGAGTGTGTGTGTGTGTGTAAAAGTCATGCAAGGGCAACATGAATGGCCTCAAGTCTGAGCTTCACCTCAATCGACTCAGTGTTTAATGGAGTATTACATTAATCGCACTGCAAGGAATTTCCTTAATCATCCCAATACACGATATTTGAGAGGTCATAGACATCTTATAAAGTTCTAAACATTTATAAATATAACAGTATATCATGCTTCAAATGAAGTGAAAAGAAAGCAGTTATTGTTTTGTATGGAAATGTATTCGTTCACTATAGGAACAATTTGGACATTAAACAGAGACGTAATCAATACTTATTAATGCTTCAGCTAGTAGAGCAGCAGATGTTTGGAATACGTATTAGATCCTAGAGTTTACAGGAAAGAGATGCAGAGTTCGTGTGAATGTGCCAGACTAATATTTGAATATTTTCATTCATTCTAAATGTTAATGTTTTCTTTTTGGACGCAGTAATGAGTAAGTAAGTTTGCTTGGTGACACTGATTTTTTTTATATCTGGAGGTATAAAATGATCAAACCAAGATTCGTATGCCTTGGAAAAGCATTGAGTGTGTCTGTGTGTGTACTGTAGTACTGTATGTGTGTGCGTGCGTGTGTGTGTGTGTGTGTGTGTGTGTGTGTGTGCGTGTGTGTCTGGGGGATTTTTCAGTGATGTTAGTCTCATTCACTTCTATTTTCAGCAGCTGAGCTGACCTCTTGGCGCTGATCATCTCTGAGCTCCTGTACGCCTGTAAAAGCTCAGACGTTCTCTCTCTCTCACACACACACAAACACACACACACACACACACACACACACACACACACACACACACACACACACACACACCGGATTCCTTTGCCTCATGTACATTTGTATTTCTTTTATGCTTCATGACAATGAGCAAAATGTCAGTTGAGCTTTTTAATTTTAACAACAACACACCTTGCATTGTTCCTCTACTTGAGTAATATTTTGGGGGATTTCTACTTGACTTGGGTATTACTCAATAGTAACTCAATAATTGTTGTATTCCTGAATTATGTCTCAGTGGAAAAAACCCTATTCTGTTTATGATTTTATTTAGAGCTTTAAAGTACTTGTTACAAACCTCTTCTGATTTACATTTCAGTTTGCCTGTATGTTTGAAAGCAGCGACCTTTTGACTTTGACTTGGATGGAAGATTTCCACACTGTACTTTAATTTAAATATAATTTCTCAGTACTTTTCACCTGGTTAGAATGGAACCGTGGGACACACTGGCTATAAAATAGAACTTTCTCAGGATTAAAGGGAGCAACAGTGATTTAGTTTGATCACATAAAAGTAAGAAGTCATGAGAAATACATGTATGCTTATTCAAACCCAAATACCATGTTGTACCAAGTACCTCAAAGTAGTAATAATTTTATTTAAAGTAAATGTTTAATTTAAGTAAAAATATTGATGTCTAATGCACCTAAAAAGCAGTCTATAATTATAAACTATATTATGTGTGAAAGTCTGTTTTCACTTTCCATCAGAACTAACTGGGGTCTACTGTAGTTTAAGGGCAGTGTGACCTTGGTGTGTGTGTGTGTGTGTGTGTGTGTGTGTGTGTGTGTGTGTGTGTGTGTGTGTGTGTGTGTGTGTGTGTGTGTGTGTGTGTGTGTGTGTGAGTGTGTGTGTGAGTGTGTGTGTGATAAAGAGAGTGGGAAAGTATGCATGTGGGCAGTGTAAAATAGAGCAATGGACGGGAATATTTGGATTACCATTTGTAACATAAGTCATAATAAAAGGCCTCTGTCAGGAAGGGAATTCCATGTCTGATACACACACACACACACACACACACACACACACACACACACACACACACACACACACACACACACACACACACACACACACACACACACACTTACCCATGTATAGATAAAGACTGGTCTTGTTAGCCTTTTTAATGGAATTAGCAGCGCTCTGATCTCAGTGCCAGGGGGGCTGTTGTCATGGGAACGTGTGTGAGAGGAATCAAACCCACACCCGTGCTGAAGACTGGTGTCTGTGCATTTTTAAAATGTCCTGTCTGTTGATAAGAGGTTACTTCTATAATGGATGCACTATGTGTGCCTGCCCTTTGGCAGTCTCTGATTGTTTATTTATTCATTTCTTTTACCCATAATCCTCTATGGTCTGTGCAGGTGCTCAGTACAGCAGGAGTGTTCCAGTGGTGTGGCGCATTCGTGGATCAGTATGGGTGAAGGGCCACAGCAGTGTCCTTCCATGACCTTTACTCCAGCCGAGTTCAGCAGCACGGCCAGCAATACGGTAATCACCATGGACTTTATGCGCACAAAAGATCATGTTCACAATGATGACATTTTCTAATGATTAGCCTGTTTGGCTGCGAAGATCATGACGCATAAACATTCATTAAAAAAAAAATCTAGACAACATATAATATCTTCAGTGTAGTTAAAATGACCTGGCAATAGACTAAAAAGTCTATAAAATGAATAAAATGTGCCTTAAAAATAGGCTTAATATTTGTATATTCAGTATTAATAAATATAATGTTAATTAATGTCATTTGTAATTAACACAATTGACACGAACATAAAATTGGAACGAATGCATAATTACAAATAATTACATAAATATTATGATCTGAATGCTGTGGAGATGCTGCGGCACTGAGAAATATTGTAGCTTATGATTCTTTCAATATTGTAGATTTTATTTACTTTATTGGTTCTTTTTTTTTTGCAACAGGAAGTAAAATTCTAGCATTTCTAAATCTCCAAATGTAGAAAAGAAAGAGTTAAAATTACTTAGGAAGAGCAAGAGCTTAGTCACAGCTGATGTCAGGAATCTACCATTCCTTATAATGTAAGGCGTATATTATATTATATGCTGAAAGATTCAAATAAAGCAAATATTACTATTAAACAAGTACATAATTAGACATCTTTAATTACAGTGACTTCATTTCTATTTCTAAAATAAATTTTTACCCAACATGGTCTACACAGCAAGATAAACCAAGCAGGATCATAAAATAAAGAAACGTTTCCACATTACTGTGGTGAAATATATTTTCCTAAAGTTGAGAAACATGTTGAGATTTTTTTTTTTTTAGCTGTTTGCGAAATTAAGCCACAATGACATCTGATGGGTTTTCCCAGACCACCATTTAACTGTAATGCAGTCCACTCTGTGGTTCTCAAGTCAAGTCAAGTCAAGTCAAGAAGCTTTTATTGTCATTCCAACCATATATAGGTGACGCAGTACCCAGTGGAATGAAACGACGCTTCTCCGGGTCCATGGTGCTACATAGAACAACATAAAACTACATAAAACAGCACAGAGCTAAGGATTTAATTCCTAGCCACATTAAGTGCAACGTAGTGCGACCGACAATACAAAACACTACAAGACAAATACACAAAATAGTGCTGACCAGTGTGTATACTGTATATTATTAAGTACATTCTGGATATTTATAAAAGATCTAAGGTTCAGTACACATTATGATTCTGACAGATGTCTTAAGAGAATTTTCACAGACTGACTAAAATCATACTGCTGAAATGTTAAAAAATAATGAATTCATACAGCAAGGGGTGGGATAAAAAGTTTTAGCAATCCATTCAATCAAAAAGGAAAAAAAAAGTACTTCACTGCTGTGGCTATGATTCATTCTGGAGTGATTCTGCCTAAACCCTAATCCTCCAAAGGCTACATTTTCCACCGTATGAAGTCTTACCATATGGGCCACCAGTTCTAGCTACACAATTACACCATTTTGGTTAAATTTCACCATTACTGAGTGAAATGTTAGAAGGATTGAATAAGGATTGACTGTTTAAATGACAGTACAATCTAAAAAAGAAATATAAGAAACTGCTAATTTCTGGGAGTCTAGAGTTTGAATATTATGGACTTTGTTGATAAAAATCATCGCTACTCAAATAACACTCTTTGCATCCGTAACTGAACAGAAAAGCATCTCATCATTCACATCATTCATTTACTCCAGATGTATAAAAGGACATAGTGTACTTTCTATATTGGAGATTATATGATCTGAATGCTGTGAAACTGGCAGTAGAGCAATATCTTCTTTATTATTTTTAACTTATTCATTCCTGCTTGGATTGAAGCATTTCCTAGCCATCTGGTTAGCAAGGTTGTTATCTCTCTAAGAATAAAGTGTAATCTTGCAGCTTTGCAAGTTTTTATCGGAAATCTA
>NC_062531.1:19732694-19755194 GCF_022655615.1 Tachysurus fulvidraco | reverse complement strand
CAATTAGCAGTTTCAGACAAACAAAATGAACGGAGAGAAGAAGAGAGTGAGAGGAGGAGTGTGAAGGCCCAGAGCTACGTTGCCTGTTGTGCTTAGCGCCCACAGCATCACCTTAAACACAAGCTCGCATTTTTGTTGCCACCACCGTTGCCCAGATTTCCTCACTCCAGCTAAGGATGGTGGTTTTAGTATTTCAAAGGATGGGTGTAGTGACTCGTCCAGCAGGTCAGACGCTGTGTAGGCAGAACTGGCAGATGTCTCCTAGACATCTTATGTCACTTTTCTTTTCTCAGATTCCATTGTTCATTCTGGGCTTTATTTGTTCCATTCTTCGGATAAGGATGTTTTTACAATGATCTGTACTTTTTCCTTTTTGGCCAATCTCACCCCCTTAAACACACACAGCCAAACAGGAAGATGGTGTATTTATGGCAGAAGAAACAAGGATGTCTATTGTTTAACTCTAACTCTTGGTTCCCGTGTCTTCCTGTTACCCAGAATGCTGAGGACTGTCCCGGGATCAAGTATGAGGAATTCCCCCCATGGCCCACAGGGATGAGTCAAGATATCACACTTCATCTCAGCAATGTGGAGCAGGTAGCGTCCCTGGGGTTCATTTAAACTAGACATGCTGTTTTCCCTCACATGCTGGAAAACCTTGTATAATGCAAAGCTAGAATAATTTTCTGGGTTTTCTTCCTAGATAATCTGGATGTGACTTTAATCCCCTTTAAAGTTAGCTTTAAATGATTCTTTAGGTTTACAGTGTATTTGGGTTTCATGTACTTTAAACTGTGAATTCATACAGAACTAGCATGAGGCGCAAAATACTTAGCACCTATTTTTTATACCATAAAATATATTCTAAATTGTCAGAAGGTGTTGATTACTTTTCTGTATTAATTAACAAAATCATTCTAATTTTGGATACAATCTTTTCTATAGTAACAGCTCACACAGAGACTGTATGGAGTGTAGAGCAGACACACCATAGAATCAGGTTAAAAATATAATTGTAAAGTTTATAAAAGCATTATTGGAAGGTGTGTATAACAGTCAGAAGTGAAGATGTGACTTCCCTGTAACGCAAAGCTTTTTTTTTCTAAGAGAGAGACAAAGAGAAAGCTGAGACAATGACTGTTTATACCCGTTGTAAAATCATTTGATTCATGAATGTCCTGCTGTCTGCTATTTTTGACCAATTTCTCTGGTTTGAATGGAACGAAACACTTTTCGGAAAATAATCACCTTTGAGGTAGTGACTCTGACTCCACTTTCCAGTGATACATACAGTATCGTGCTTCACCGTCCTCAAGGATACAAAACCAGGTATTTACACATGAAGTATACTGTATATGAAGTGATAGCAGAAGTACGGGAAGAAGCTACAAAGACTAAAAAGACCATTCCCACCTAAACACCAAGTGGCTAAATGAACAGACAGAAAAATCGTCCACTACAGAAAACAAACAGCACTTTTTAATTAACCACCAATTATTATTATTCTTTTTTTGCTGTGTTCCATCTTCATGTACTCTGACCAGAATTCTTAAGATATACATTATAGTGTTTAAGATATGCTCATTTAATTTGAGCATGTTGCTTTCAGAAATAGGCCTAGAGATGAACAGGTTAATAATAAAAACTCAAACTGTTTTTAAGAGCAATTATTAAAATTCATGATAAAGTTTTTCGCTCCTTATCAGCATGACATTCTATCGGTTTATTTCGGTCTTTACCCAAGTATAGATTTTTATAGATGGATTTTACACTCACTCAGAACTGAATCTCACACGGCTTCCAAAGTCATTTCCGAGTGATCAGACACACAATGCGATGGTGATGATGATAATGTGCAAGTGCGCAATTTAATCACGGAATATGTGAGTCCTAGGTATCAGGTCACATTCTGACACATCCTCCAGAAAAATTTATGATGTGTGAATTGAGACGAGAGCTCCGTTTAGAGTTGTGCATGCTCGAATTCTTCTGCCTGTCACCCTCACTTTATACTTAAACACCACTGACGTTGCTATGATGAATTTCAATGAGTTCTGTGCATGTCTTCGCTTTAAGTACGCTCATAAAACCTGGACTACTTCTCATAAATGAGCCGTCTTGTTTAGAAAAATGGCTCTGGGACGCCCACGTGCTGCAAAATCATACACACATATAGTTACAGGGTCAAGAAGATTATAAACACTTTGCTCCGGCTGACCCAGGGTCAACTGCTTAGAGTCAAACACAGCATTAAGAGCTAGCACAGATATTTAAGACATACATGGAAATCCAACCTAAAACCACAGCCTGGAATATAATTTCCTTGTCAAACCGCTTCACCCTAATGTTAATATCTGCAGTCTGGTTCACACACATTTCTGAGTTTGGATTGGAATCGCTCTTTGGTGAGTAAAGCAAGCAACATGAATGTGGTTTCCAGTGGAATGCTTCGTCATAACCAGAAATGCCATGTCACTTAAGGATTACTTAAGCTGAGCTACTGCATTCTCATTGTTTGGGGGTTTGGACCAGACATGCCACTTGAACTCTGCTGATCTCATCTGGTTTCTTTCACACTTCTTTCATAATGCACACACTCGTGATGCACACAGCTTACGATGACGGTCTCCGACTCCCGCCAAACACCTGCATTCCCACGTGTGAAGTCACCATCATTCTGATTGTTTCCACCTGTGATTAATTAGAGTGTTTGATTTAGCATTCTTTCTAAGCACCTTTGTTTCTCTTCACAATTTGTGAGGTATAAAAACTGTTCCTTCTGCTTTTCAATATTTTGATCACCAGTTTTTGTCTTTGCATGTTCCCTGTTCTGGCTTGCCTAGCCTATGTGGATACTGTTCAAACCCGTACTGGATTGTTCTGCAGTATCGTTTTACCTCTGTTCCTAATTTTCTGAGCAGTTTCCTAATAATTTGACTATTTCCATTTTTGTTATGTTTTTGTCATCTTCTAAGCGTCTAATGTGAACATGGACATGTGGACGTGACAATTCTTATTTTTATACATTGTGCCTTCAAGTCAGTAATTTTTGAGCCGCATATGCTCCATTTGCTTAGATCTAATTTGTATCGAGGTTTTAGCTGTACATATTGGAATAAAGTAGTGCTACAGGAACCCAGATGTAGATCTGGATCTCTAATGAGTTAACCAATCTCCATGAGATGAGGCATCAGGAAGAAACCTTAAGAGAAAGCAGACACCAAATGGCAGTTTGTCAGTGGGATTAGAAATCAGTGAGGTGTAGAAGAATACAGATAAGTTGTATCTAGTGTGTAATGAGGACTACACTGTCAGTGGGGGTCCTGGGATGAGTATGATTACAGGAGCCAGGTGAGATTATCCGCCGAAGAATGTGAGGGGGCAGAAACTTTTAGGGAAGTTTAGGAACAGAAATCAGAATGTGAGTCATATGAAGACTGAATCATCTGGCAGAATTCTGCTTTTTCCTAATATCTTAAAATATGTAAAGTTTAATATTTTGGCCAAATCTGAAAACAGCATCATGTTTGTCCTTCATTGTTGAAGCCAAACTTATAACAGACCAGACTTATATACAAAAAATAATGACTGATTCTACCCTCTCTGTCTGAGGAAAACCACCAAATATTTCCTTAAAATTTTATTATACCTAAAATTTTCTTAAAATAATATTTTCTTAAAAGTTTGTGTTCGTAGATTTCCTGCATCCAAGTTGAGTTAGCTACAGGAATTGCATTAGCATCAAATAGGTTGACTCAAAAAATGTAAGAAAACAAATGTAAAACAAAGAGCATGCTGAAATAGCACATGATGCTGTTTAAGATTAACCCAACCACGATACAAATCACAGTTTCTTAAAAATGTAAAATAGCTTTAAACTTCAGCGGTTTAATGTTGGAATTTTAAGTATAAGTAGTAGGATAATGTATAAAAAAAAATGTAATAAAAAAGTTTATTATGGTTATGCACAGTGCCATGAGGCAAACTCTATGGGTTGGATGCAAATGCAGGTTTAATTTAATAACAATGGTCAGAAACACTGGGATAGGCAAAAGTATTGGGACAGGTAAAGAGGCAGTGTAAATCCGAAACATGAGACAAAAATCAGTCGAAGATCAAAAGGGATTCCAGAACAAATCAGAATCAGAAGTTAGGGAAAAAAACGTAAAAACGCAGAATAACAAACAACGGTTTAGTCACAGATCACAGGAACTACAGTAAGCGTATACCTCACAATGAGGAACAGAAACTAAGAGCTATATAAAAGGTGAAAAACAAACATACATAACAGGAAACAGGTGCACATTACTTAAAAAACGTTCTGGATACTATGAACGTCGTGGCTGCTGGGAGTTGGAATCCGTGGCAGCCATGTTTTCGTTTGCGGTGAAACTCAGCCTTTACGAAGTTAATAATATATATCTATGTTGCCCTGAATTAAGGATTTAAAAACTGTCATGGCTTAATATCTTAAAAATATCCATATGCTTGTTTGTTGTCACTGTATAATGCTTAATTTACAGTACATTTTTGGTATCTCTACAGTATGCACTTCTATGAAACAGAACAGATATTATTAAAAGCACAGGTACAGATGTAGCTTCTTTAAAAAACGTGTCTGACTCTATACATACAATATGATTCCAATAAAGCAATCTTAAAACACATCGTGACTCCACCGTTCGAGACTAACTCCCAATAAGTACGTATTTCTGCATCCATAATCCCTTCCATGTCTCTCTGTGGAGGTCTTGGCCTGTGCTGAATTCATAAGTAGGCTTATGGTTTCCAGATGGATTCCTGTAGTGGAATGAATTACATTTTCCCATGTCTCAGAGGACAGAATGTAAATGCCCGGGTGAAAGCTGTTCACCAAGGCTTTTGATCTTAACGTTCGTGTATATGTTCGAATCCACGCAGAATTAGCTATGGAGGAAGCCTGAAGCGTTTAATAGAGCGAATAACGGAATAAACCGGAATGTAGGCAGGAAGAGAAGATACGAAGATCGCGACTATCAGCAGGGTTGGCAAACATACAAGTTGCCTCATGGTCAAAGAAGCTTTGAAGTTGCTGAAGAGACACAATATAAGAGCTAATAGACAAGCCGGATTCAACAGAAGGATTCAATTAGAAACAGAGACGTCGCAATTCTGTTTGTTGCCTTGGGAAATTAGGAATGAATGGACTGGTTGTTGTTAGTGGTGTTAGCAGCGATATGACTGAGATATCTTGTGCTATCTTGATCAAATTGAGAAATTCTGCCACAATGCTTTGTACTTTCTGAGGTTAACATCTCATTTTGCCCCTCATCAGCCATAATGGCGACATTTAATTTTTGGAAAATAAAGCAGTAGTTCAGGAAAGAGGATGTTGCAGAAAAGGATAATTTGGTAAACATCTTGTTTTATGTCTTGTCCAGTACTCAAATAGATTTGCTGCTTTAAGGAATTGTGTCCTGGACTGACATCGCTGGGGTTTGGATAAAGATGTGCTTTCATTACAGTGAGAACACATGTATCATCAGTATTTATAGAACACTGACTAACCAACCAAAAATTCAGACCAATAACAGAGGGACTGGTAACAAAAGCATGACTGTTGCGATAAGATGATAATAATAGCTAAATAGACTTCTGTCATATACAGAATTTTGTATTTATTTGTCTTTCCCCAATAAGCAGTTAACTTCGTCTTTATCATATTCAGCAATAAATGTAAGTTATTGTTTTATAAATATCGTAAAAGCTCTCCATCCATAAACAAAAAGCTAGCACTGAAGACTCCATAAAAATTTATTTACAACATTTAGACATGTTTTAAAATCTATATAATAAACTTGCTGTTCAAGTTTCTATAAATGAGCTGTTACTATAGATACGATAACTTGTTCGTCTTGCAGCTAAAACTGCTGTCAACAATTTCTGACCAATCAGATTTGAGAATTCACTAGCACTGTTGATTCTGATATAAAGCACCGTTTAAGCAATACCATCCATATTTAGTTAACATAGACATTAAAGTGTGTGTGTGTGTGTGTGTGTGTGTGTGTGTGTGTGTGTGTGTGTGTGTGTGTGTGTGTGTGTGTGTGTGTGTGTGTGTAGGACACTTATCTGAACTGTGAATTTGGGAATGGTCAGGTCTATGAGGCACATTGGCTGGATGGACAGTCAGCGGTGCAGTGCAGAGGAGTGACAGTAAGGGCAGCCAATCTAATCACATCACTCACAGCATCACCATATTTGACACGCCATACACCATAAGCCAATCAGCTCACTTCAACCAGTGATTTTTACTCTATTTGTTTTTCTTGTACCTGTAATTTATTCTGATGTAGCTGAGCACCACAAGAAGCAGCGAGACTTTCCGCCTCAACCTGCGTCGGAGAGGACAAGATAAATACATAGACAATCCAAAGTCGGTTACAGGTAATTACACACACTCACACACACACACACACACACACACACACACACACACACACACACACACACACACACACACACACATACAAAACACACAAAACAGAGAAGAGTGCAACATAAATACAGCATTGAACAGCGTGTGGGAGCTGAGATTGTGAAACTCACACACAAACCCCAAGGCTGTCTACTTGCTTATGAGTCATCAACAGACACACACACACACACACACACACACACACACACACACACACACACACACACATCTGGGTGCTTGTGCATGAATTTCAGTCCATCTCTCTAACTTTTCTTTGTGTTTCACAACCTCTCTCTCTCTGTCTCTCTCTCGTGCTTTGTCACGCACTTTCTCACCCCTTCTCCACCTCGCTCTCTGTCTTTGTCTGCTCTAAGAAAAGGATAAATTGCTCTTGTCATTTTTTTTCCGCCTTTTTTTTTTTTTGGACGTTTTGTGTGAAAATGCAAATAGCTTTGTATATGGCAGCAAAAGAGCACCCGCGCTTCTAATTCTGCCGTTTTCGATGCTAATGAATTCAAAGTCATGGATATGAGACCCAGACCACTGTCACTCTTCCACAACCTTTCTTCCCTTTCATTTCCTCTTTGGTTTTTAGCCAGCACAAGTCCCAGTGAAGGCGACACACACACACACAAATGCATGTTGTGTCAGATGGACACAAAACAAAAGAAGAGAAAAAAAAGAAAGAAGGATGAATTCTACACCTGAATGTGTTTAGTGTATCCGAAATTAGAATATAGGAAAGAAAGAAAGAAAGAAAGAAAGAAAGAAAGAAAGAAAGAAAGAAAGAAAGAAAGAAAGAAAGAAAGAAAGAAAGAAAGAAAGAAAAGTGATTCCTTTGCACTTTGCACTAACAAGGTCATTGGACAGATGGACTAATTTGGGGGAAACCCCCTACCTTTCTCTCTCTCCTTCCATCTGTCTTTCCAAAACTCTCTCTCTCTTTCTCTCTCTTCATATCCCCTTGTCCCCCTCAACCCCCCAATCCACTTTCAGTGGAGGTATACAGCTGCAGTGGGGGGGACAGCGACTGCTCTCAGTGTTGGGGGAGAGAACAGCAGGGTCACCTGTGCGCCTGGTGTGATAACAGCTGTCGTCCTAGAGACCAGTGCCAGCCAATCGGAGCTCAGTGTCCTGACCCCACCATTCACAAGGTAAGCCAGGCCCCCTATAGGGCACACACACACGCACAAACACACGCGCACAAACACATGCGTGCACACACACAAACGCACTCACACACACACACACACACACACACACACACACACACACACACACACACACACACACACACACACACACACACACACACAGCTCATACAAGTAGCTGAATTTTGGTGTACACGTCTACACAAAAGTCAAGTCAAGTCACCTTTATTGTCACATCACACACACACGACCACTCATATATGTAGCAGAATTTTTGCATACAGGTCTGAACACACACAGAAAAATGGCAAATACACAAAGTCCACAAAAGTCTATAATGTCCCCTTGAACACACGCACACACACTCACATACACCCACGCACACATACACACACAAATGGCATATATACAAATTCCACAAAATACACAATGTCCCCTTAAACACATTTGCGTGCACACACACCCACACACACACATACACACAAACACAGACACACAAACACACTCTCTCTCACCCAATGCAAACAAATGTCAGGTAGAGCGAATTAACACGCTCACAAACTCATTTACACATAGTGAACCTCTGCACAGACCCCTGAGCACAGACACGCCACCACTCTGAGACTAAACTCCACTTGAATATCTGATTTCATTTTATTATTTTAACACTCTGTATGTGAAGCCTTAATCATGCACTACATTTTCACACTAAAACATCACACTCAGGTTTCCAGCACAAAGAACACGTCTAGTGCAAGCATCGCCATGAACACGTTCTCCTGTGTAGATCACCTTAACTTTCTTTGGAAAACTCACTTTCACCTACTCAGTTTCCGTTAGGCATGAGTTATCAATTTGTCAGATTAGTTTCATGTAAGCAATCTGTAACATGAATGGACGTCAGGTTTCTTACTGGTCGATCTGAATACAATACACACACTGCAAAGTTTTCAAGTGTTTGTGTGTGTGTGTGTATGTGTGTGTGTGTGTAGGATGGAAGAGTGAGAAACAGAGAGGAAACTTATCATCTGAAACCAAATTTAAGTTGTAGCAAATCGAATCCAAATCGTTGTAGCTTTAGAAAAGTGAAAACCTGTGTGCGTGTGTGTGTGTGTGTGTGTGTGTGTGTGTGTGTGTGTGTGTGTTTGTAGATTGACACTTGATTCATATAATAACAACTGGCATCTGAACTCTCTCACACATAATTTAGAGCATTTCTCACATCCACTGTATCACCTTTAATATTAATATTCATTAAAACCCCAAAACACTCACAGGTGTATGTGCCAGAGAGAGAGAGAGAGAGAGAGAGAGAGAGAGAGAGAGAGAGAGAGAGAGAGAGAGAGAGAGAGAGAGTGTGTGTGAGAGAGAGAGAGAGAGAGAGAGAGAGAGAGAGAGAGAGAGAGAGAGAGAGAGAGAGAGAGAGAGAGAACAAGAAAAAGTGAGGAAGCCTTTGGTATCTTTAAGATTTTTTTTAAGAATGAGAAATCAGTATGATTGTTCATCAGTGAGAGAGAGAGAAATCTATAGAAAGAGTCACAGAAAGAAGCAGAGATAGAGTTGGGGGGAGAGAGAGAGAGAGAGAGAGAGAGAGAGAGAGAGAGCATTTGGCATGTTAACTGTCAGTGACAGAAGGAGAGAGAGAAAGAGACACCTACATATATATAAAGACATTGATACATTATGAGAGACATACAGAATATAGAGTCATAGGGACAGAGTGAGACAAGACAAAGAGAGAGAGAGAGAGAGAGAGAGAGAGAGAGAGAGAGAGAGAGATGATTTAGAGCCTATTTCCTGTTTGCATTGTCAGTTTCTGGTGAGTCGGTTTGTGTTTGTGCAGAGCTGGATTGGAGAACCATGGCCAAACGTTTCTGGCACCAGAATCAAAGCTTTCGCACGTTCAGCTTCAAAATATCGACAGATAGACTGGCAAAATGAAAAAAGAAAAGAAATGGATGACAAGATGAAACACAGTGAAGAAAAAATGCAAGTGCTAAATAAATCAATCTGTTCTTGATTGAACAAGGAGAAGCTCTACAAATTGACTTGCAAATATTGAAATCTCTCTCTCCCTCTCTCTCTCCCTCTCTCTCTCTCTCTCTCCCTCTCTCTCTCCCTCTCTCTCTCTCTCTCTCTCTCTCTCTCTCCCTCTATCTCTCTCTCTCTCTCTCTCTCTCTCTCTCTCTCTCTCTCTCTCCCTCTCTCTCTCTCTCTCTCTCTCTCTCTCTCTCTCTCTCTCTCTCTCTCTCTCTCTCTCTTTCTCTCTCTCTCTCTCTCTCTCTCTCTCTCTCTATCTCTCTCTCTGCCGCTCAGTTTCACATCAGTAGGGAGTGTAAATGAAAAGAATAGCATTTGGAAAGAAGTGCTCTGGGGACGCATTAGACACACAGCGATAATTACCAACCTGGGAGTGTTAGCAGACCTCCGTGTGTGTGTGTGTGTGTGTGTGTGTGTGTGTGTGTGTGTGTGTAGCTGAGGTGTTTTTCTTTCCTTGCATGAAAATGCTGCAGTGGGTTTTTTCCACCTTGTCATCCATGGCTCACAATGACAATTTTGCTTTCATGCACTGTGAGCTAGAAAAAAAAGTTGTAGAACTTTCCGGAGTTTTCTTCACAGAGTGTTTCAAGCACTGCATATGTTTTCCTCCATAAAATCGCCAGCTACTAGAAATCGATTAAAGCCCTTTTTTCCCCTTGCTGTAGGGCTTTTAAAAATAGACTTGTTTAGTGACACATGTAAACACACTAATAGAGTCACAATGGGGTTGCGAGCCCTGACGGTAGCTGATTGTGGGGTGAGATCAGCTCAGGCGATGGCTATCAGCTCCGAGTGAACAAATGAACGGATGAGGAGACGAGGGACGGACGAAAAAAGTAAAAAGGAGGCTGTAAATGGGCTGTGAATGTAAACAGGTTAAAGAAAGAACCTTCTTTCTCCAGTGCATGATGTCACCAACACTCACTCTTTTTTCCTCTTTTTTATTATTTGTCTCTTTATTTTCTTCTTCATATTTTTATTTAACTTTAAAAGCAAATTCTGTCTACTGCATGTGCAAACTACTGTAAAACAATGATAAAGGTGTTAGATGAAAACTTATATATTTACCCAAAACTTTTATTCAGATTTACAACACTGTAGTAATAAAGGATAATAATCCAATACTAGTATAAAATAATATCAGCTATTTCCTCAAATCTTTTTCCTTTTTTTTTTTTTGCGGTCTCCAAACGTCATCTGACAGAAACCGAGCCACTTCCATGTTGTCTAAGATTTGCGTTATAAACCTACCACCTACGTAACACATGACCACTGCTTCCTCTATCTGAAAAAAGGATCAGGAGACGATTAAAAGTGTATTAGGACACTGATTTATCTCACAGCAATGCTGAATTCTCGACTCTGATTGGTCAGAAGGTGGTGATTTGTAGGGCAGCAGGTCAGAGAGGAGTTACAAGTCTCACGAGGTTTACGTTAATTTGTTCAGATTTCAAAAGGCTATCGTTTCTGTAGCAGCGGCCAATGTATAGGGACTTGTACGGTAAACATCCTATAATAATATAAGAATAAGAAGAAACCAGTATGTGTTTAAAAACATTATTCAATTTGAAATCTGAAGGTAATTGACAGACAGACAGACAGACAGACAGACAGACAGACAGACAGACAGATAGATAGATAGATAGATAGATAGATAGATAGATAGATAGATAGATAGATAGATAGATAGATAGATAGATAGATAGATAGATAGATAGATAGATAGATAGATAGATAGATAGATAGATAGAGTAGATGGCCAGTGTTGGTTGGTTGGATGGATTTGATGGATAGACAGATAGACAGAACGATAGATTTTTAAACTGGCTGAAGATGTCATAAACTTCAATAGAGGAAGGACATGAATGGATGCAGCATTCACACACACCCTACAGAAACGGTTGAGTGGGATGGGGTTAAAACATTCCTCCGGTTCAGCTTGTTCATATTGTTCATGTTAAATAGTACCGCAAATCTTCACTTCCAGTTTTTGTTTTTTTCACCAGATTTCTCCACAGAGTGGCCCTCTGAGTGGAGGAACACGTCTCACAGTGCAGGGGAGGAACCTTGGACGCAGGGCGGAGGACGTGGAGGTCTACATCGGGAACGTGTTCTGCCAGCTGCTGCAAAATCACTACACCATCTCAGTCGAGTGAGTCGAGAGAAAAAAAAGCTACATTAGCTTCTTGAAAGCTACATTACATTGATTTATCTGGTCTGGAACCAAGAACTGTTAAGCAGGGGGACAAAGATCAAGTGGCAAACATTACGAACATCTTGTCCGAGAAGACTTTTTTTTTGCTAGCATTTGTATAATTCAATTCAAAAACAATTTTATGTCAAATACACAACTATACACAGTATGACACTATTTTATGCTTTTATAGCATTTACAAAAGAAAAAAAACTTTTCGCACCGAAAGCTAACAATGTCCTGACTAATGTTATATCCGACTTAAGGCCATACAATGACTCATTTGTTTACACTAATTGATAAGCCATTAAAGGTTAAATCTGTTATGTATCTCCAGCCTATCAGAGATCACTTCTGAAGCACTAGTTTTAGTTTACACAGCTGCCACTGGGATGAATAGCAGTGTAATTTACTAATCTGCAACAGGATCACTGTTAGTCTAATCACCTCTAAACCTTTACACACATCCATGCAGGTGGAAAGTTCTAGTTTGTTTGCTCAGGTGACAAGTCCACCTTGCTGATGGAGAGGAAAATGTATACATTGTGAAATAAATGTAGCAGATGTTAGTAAGCGATGGCCATGCGTTAGCGTGTTCATACGCGAGTGTGTATGTGTCGCTGTGGTTATTATCCAGAGTGAGCCACGTGCCCTTTTTTTTTGGTAAAGCACTACATCTGGCTTTTTTCCTCACCGGACAATTTCCTCACCCTAATCATGTACAACACACAAACTGCAGCCGAGCTCAAGAGTAAATTATCTTTGTGATGAAAGATTGGGCTGCAGCAAGTTGGAGATTATTGCCACGGCAATGATGGATTGTCTTGCGGATGTTGTTCATGGCCAGTGTTTTGGTAGCAACAGCATAGTCTGGATTACGTCATTTGATTACAACATTTATATCTTAAATGTATAATCAGAGTCGTTATTTTTTGATGGATGACCCAAGAGCATTTTGTTAATGAATCATAGTCTGCTAATTTGTAATTTGCTACACATGTGTAATAGCTGCCACTCTTGAATGTCAGTTGTCTCTGATTTCTTGCGGGTTGTTATATCAGAGTCTCTTGAGCAGGAAGGGTTAAGAGAGGGTTCAGGGCCTGACAGAAACCAGCTGGATTTTAGCTAATGACCTTCTGATCAGGAGACTTGTAGTGTAACCACTGCTACTGACTTTAACATCATCGATATTCGAATGATCAATTTCCATCTGCTGGCTATAGACCACACATATCACACTGTATTTAATGTAAATTATGAGTGATTTGAGTTGTTCAGAATGATTAAAAAAGCTCAAACCTGGACTTAAACACACTGAAAGTGAACAGAGGAGACAAAAGAAGAACAAAATAAGTGTGTGTAGTGAATTTAAGCTAATTCTGCTAATTATATGAAGGAAACCCACCGTCGAAAAAAAATCAAAATGAGGCAGCGCGAATCTCTCTGTCTGTCATCCCGTAACTCTGACAGCTTGCCTCAAGGGCTCGATCCATTCAGACGTTCAGATTTCACTCCACTGATGAGGTCACCAAAGAAGTCTAGTCAGACTCGCTGAGAAGTTTAGTCAGCATGATGAGCTGCAGGTTTCTGTACAGCAAAGATCCCAGTGGACATTCCCAATTCAAACAAATAAATAATAATACTCTCTCTCTCTTTCTCTCTCTCTCTCTCTCGCTCTCTCTCTCTCTCTCTCTCTTTCACACACACATACACCTTGATGAGGGAGCTGAAGAAAAAAAACAACTCTGTGTGTGTGTTTCTTGTGAGGGTGCCCTTTCATGTCTGTCAGTAGCATAAAGTTGCTACTTGCCACCTGACCAAATAAGGCAGCAGCACACACTTGAGTAAGTGACTGTGTGTGTGTGTGTGTGTGTGTGTGTGTGTGTGTGTGTGTGTGTGTGTGTGTGTGTGTGTGTGTGTGTGTGTGTGTGTGTGTGTGTGTGTGTACATCTAACAATAGTCATGCTACTTGAGTGGATTACTAAATTACACTGCTATTCACCTACATGCAGCTGTGTAAATGTTGTGCACACACAAACACACACACACACACACACACACACACACACACACACACACACACACACACACACACACACACACACACACACACAGAGCCACACACACTGTGCTTGCTCTCAGTGCCATTGGGGAGCAATGTCATTAAATCTTATTTAGTCTCAATTTCAGGGTGTTAAAACAAATAGCCACATCTTCCTTCTTTGACTATCCCATGTGTGTAAGTACTCAGGGCACAATCAACTTTTTTTTTTTTTATCACATTGTTTTTTTTAGCACTCGACATGCATGTCACACACAGAGAGAGAGAGAGAGAGAGAGAGAGAGAGAGAGAGAGAGAGAGAGAGAGAGAGAGAGAGAGAGACGCACACACCGAACTTTTCCCAGAAATATTGTTGTGTAAATTCATCAGGTTTTTTTTTAACTAAACATGTTGGTATTTGTGAAGTGTGAGTCAGGGGCTATAGGGGGGCAAGAAACCAAAGCTGAGAAATATTCAAGCAGGACATAACATACACCAATACTTTGGTATTTATCAAAGAAAGAAGCCATTTATCTATTTTCTGTGGCACTTATCCTACCAAGGGTAGCAGAAAGCTTTGTGTCTATCCCAGCGGACTAGCGGTATAAGGTTAGGGACAGCCTGGTTGGGGTACCAACATATCACAGGAGGGCACAATCACATACACACAGCCAAGAACATATCTTTGGAGGAAACCAGAGCATCCAGAGGAAAGCAGGAGAACATGCAAACTCCATACATACAGTATATAGCAGAGGCAGGAATTGAACCCCCAAGCCTGTAGGTTTGAGGAGGTTCAAGGCAACTATGCTGACCACTGGGCCACCATCACTGTCTTCACATTGCTCGTTAGGGAGCATACGTAGTGTCAGAGGTCATGCAGGTCACATGATGTAAGTGACACGCAGCAACCAGAGCATTAGCTTTATAGTTTGATTACTATTCATCCTGTCTTGCTTTTCAAAAGCAAGTACATACTTTCCATGGTGCCATCATCTAAAAATAAAAGGACTCACCCCAGAGCTGCTTCCAGCCTTCCAGCACTAAAGATCATCTTCTGTTGGCAAACAGTTCATAAAGAGCGCAACATCTTCTCAACAGCCGACTGACTCATCAGGGAGGAAATAAAGATGAAGCAGTCTGTTGACTAACTCGTATCTACCCAGCGTTTTGCAAACACACTTAGTCAGGACTGTTGCTACTGTTGTTTAAAGGTTTTTCATACGGCTTTAGCTGCATTAAGGTCTCGCTAACACACAGGGAGAAGAGAGCAGAAGCTTTATACCAGTGTTGCAGCACTTTGAAGCCAAATACACAGCATGAATGTCTTGATGATTCAGTGCAGGACCACGGGGTGGTGTGTGGAGGACACTTCGTAGCTCAGTGTTAGCTGTTATCCACACAATACTAACAATCCTCTAATTGTTCGGATACATTGTTAGTATTGTGAAGTCTTTTATGCAAGATTAAAACTTATATTAAACTTAGGTAAGAATGTTTTTTGTGTTTCAGGTTGGTATGTACGACGGGAGCCTCATTAAATGAGGTGAAAAACAGGGTGGAAGTCAAAGTGAGTGAAACTGCCAAAGGTTATTCCAGGGAAGCCTTCTCTTATGTGGTAAGTATTTTTTGTCTTTTTCTCTTTCTTTCTACATTTATTGTCTGCATCTATCTATCTATCTATCTATCTATCTATCTATCTATCTATCTATCTATCTATCTATCTATCTATCTATCTATCTATCTATCTATCTATCAGTCTGTCTGTCTGTCTGTCTGTCTGTCTGTCTGTCTGTCTGTTTATCCATCTGTCTATCTATATATCTATCTATCTTTTTCTCCACCCAACCTCCTTCTCTCTGGTGCCCATGTCATCATCACACTTTGTTGTTCTTCTCCACTTCCTCTCCACCATGTCTCAGGCCTTGGCAGACTCATTCGGTCTCTCTCACTCTGTCTCTAGACCTGTCTGTCTCTCTGCATGTGTTTAGCACTGTGTATGTGAGAGGCTCCAGTGTGTTGAATGCTAACAGATGCTGATTATATTCAGGCATGCTGGCATGTTGGAATCATCGTCCAACGAAAGAAATCAGTTCTCACCATTGTGCGCCTGTGTGCGCCTGTGTGTGTCTGTGTGTGCCTGTGTGTGTGTGTGTGTGTGTGTGTGTGTGTGTGTGTGTATGTGTGTGATGGAGGCAATGACACACAAATTTCACCACAGATCTCGCTCTCTAAGCACTTTTGTCATTTGCTAAACCAAGCCAGAGAAAACAACCACCTCAAACCTCTTCTCTGCACATTAAAAAGTTCCCACATAACCTGTGGAATTTCCCTAAGTGCACCAAGAGCACTGATTCCAGAGTAGTTCTGTGCTTCTGATCCTGAGCAGTGTGGGTGGACTTCATTCTGATCTCAGATCAGTTCAGTTGGAACGTGTTGGTCACAGGGAATTTCTCTGGCATCGTTGTATTGAAACGTTTTGACTTTTCAAATGTGGGCTGGTGGCTAAAGTGAGTCATGTTGTGTTTCCCCACATGACTTTGCTGGCGGTGCAGGAATTGTGTGTGTGTGTGTGTGTGTGTGTGTGTGTGTGTGTGTGTGTGTGTGTGTGTGTGTGTGTGTGTGTGTGTGTGTGTGTGTGTGTGTGTGTGTGTGTGTTTAATATCAAAACAAGTGATAACCAAATGTAAACTCATGATTAGCTCACTTAAAGATAATTAAGTGAGTTAGGTGTCAGAAAGTCTGAAAGAGAGAGAGAGAGAGAGAGAGAGAGAGAGAGAGAGAGAGAGAGAGAGAGAGAGAGAGAGAGAGAGAGAGAGAGAGAGAGAGAGAGAGAGAGAGAGAGAGAGAGAGAAAGGGAAAGACTGAGAGAGAGACATAAAAAGGATGTGAGCCTCCAAACCTTCTTCCTTAAATGTTCAATGTTCTAACCAAGCTCAGGAAACATCTGCCCTAACAACCCACCACGCACACACACACACACACACACACACACACACACACACACACACACACACACACACACACACACACATTCTGTTTCAGATGTTTTAAACATTCAGTTTGTTTTTACATCCCAGGTTTGACCTGTGCTTTTATATTCACGCACAAATACACAAAAGACAAAAATCCACACGTTCCCTACTTGAGCCCCAGATTCTCTCGACCCTACACAGACTCCCTCTCACAGGAAGTGCCATCATTTGTCTATTTGGGTGTCCCTCATATTTGTGTATCTGACCTAGGGCTTGTTGAATATATGAGTCTTTGACACTTTGTCTTTGTGTGTGTGTGTGTGTGTGTGTGTGTGTGTGTGTGTGTGTGTGTGTGTGTGTGTGTGTATATGTATGTGTGTGTGAGTGTGTGTTATATTTGCACATCTGCACCCTTGGCATGAGCTCTCCACGCCACATTGGTTTTGAGTGACGGACCAGACCAGAAGGACTGATCAAGATCTATCCTTTCTTTATTTGATTAAAGCGATGCCTTCAGACACGCACATGCAAACACACACACACACACACACACCCACGTTCTTGTGGTTGAGCCTCTGCAGCATCATACTCTGAGATTTCTAAATAATTAAAAATCTCCAATCTATGTGTTTATCATATTTTATTAAAGGATTTTTTCCAGTTTTGCACTTTTTATCCACCATATGTGTAGGGTAGGTGTGATTACCGCACACAAACACCGGACCACCGCTGAGCAGATATAATTTGGGTGGTGGATCATTCTCAGCACAGCAGTGACACCGCCGTCGTAGTAGCAGCATTGCTGGACTTATTAAACACCTCAGTATCACCGACAGCGAAACACCACCTTGATAATATCTGCTCAGCGGTGGTCTTATGATGGTCTCAGTTCACTGATGTACAGTATGCAGTACAAAGCTGACAAACTGTCCTGATGAACATATTGGCTACAGTCAGTATATAGTTCACAAACCTGATCAAACAAGTGTGTATATTTCTGATGTATTCTTGAGTACATTGTTACTATAGCAACGATAGCGGTCAGATTAGCTTTTTAATTCAAGACATGAAGAGTTTAGTAACGGTGACACTTTATAATAACACTACACGAATAATCCTGCTCTAATACATGCATTAATACTGAACTGATGATGATGAGTGAAGGCATGTACTAATCACAAACTAATGAAGAGTTACTATGACATTTGTGAAGATGAATAACGACTACCATCAGTACGTATGGTAGTAAAGGTATTAATCAACCTATAAGCGTAAACTAAACCAAACTTGCTCTGTAAAAAACAAATAGGAATTTAACCTGCATCATTGCAGGTTGTTTCTATAATTCACCATTTGCAGTAGTGTACAGTACAATGTTGGATTATTTTCATCATTTTAGCCCAAGAGAGATGCGTAAACGTTTAAGGCACGTACTAATCACGAACTAATGCAGAGCTAACCTTCGACATGAGTCTTGAGTACATGAGTACAAGTGTGTTAGTTAATGTAGGATTAACATGTAGGGCTTAAAAGAAATCAAGCACTATTTATAAAAAAAAATATATGATTACACACTCATAATGTTAAGTTGTTTATATCATTTGCCGTATACAGTAAAGCTGCATGAACAGAACCGACTGCATGACACCTACGGGTTTACTTTCATCACTTAATCCTCCTTATCGGATAGAGAAGGATGGACTAATAATAAACACTAATTATTTCATCTCAATTTACATCATTCTCCATTCATTTTTCTTCACAAATAGTGCTGGAGCAGTACTTGTACATGTGATGTGATACAGGGTTCTGTTCCTTTAGCCATAGGAGTGAAATTAAAACATGATGAACATTTAAAACCAGTGGATAAGGATCCTGTAGTCTCACCACCATGGCCCAGGCTCAGATCTAGGGCAGGGCATCAACCCAGCCACTAAGGGGTTAACTCTCAGTGCCGGCCCCAAGCCCGGATAAAATGGGAGGGCTGTGTCAGGAAGGGCAATGGGTGTAAAAACCTGTGCCAAAATCTAATATACGGATCAGATGGTCCGCTGTGTCGACCTCTAACAGGGAGCAGCTGAACAATAACAACATTAACATTAACATTTAAAACCAGAGTTATATCAGATTATTTTCTTTTAAGTATTTCAGTCTTAGATGTCTGCCATTTCTCTCTTGTGGGTGATGTCTGTGTACGCAGGTGCATACTATAAAGTATTTGAAATGATAAATGTTTAATTCATATTCTTTCTTGTTTGATGAGTGTGTTTCTTGTTTGATGAGTTTATTTCCTTTTACACCAACGTGTTAATTAATGCATTACCTAACAAACACGTACAGTACAAACATGCCATTAAGGTGGTTGTTATTCATATTCACGCATGCTGAAGTTAAGGTTAGCTCTTCATTTGTTCGTGATTAGCGCATGAACTCATCATTAGTAGTCAGGTTAAAGCTTGGATTAGTGCAGGATTTTTCATTTAGTATTTAGTGTTACTATTATGTACCGAAGCTAGACTGTCAGGAGCGTACACTGGTGCTTGTTTGAAACATATGGCGGCACAACAGCTTAAAAATGATAGCAAATGGTGTGAACAGAATGTTTGGCTTGGATTCAAGTATTCTTCAGACTGTAATGATGTAACTTCATGTAAATGCATTTACATGGAAGGAATAGACAATGTGTTCTAATGTAAATAGAGATACAAATAGACGTTGTTGTTGTTTTTTTACCCGACATCTGGTTGCGTCTAAAGATGTGTTTTAGGACCAGAGGAAGTAACAAAAGAAATTATGTTGTGTTTGTATTCACATCCTTCAGATGCCCAGGTTAAGCGATTTGAAGCCCATACACGGGCCGATCGCAGGAGGAACCCGACTCACCATCCGAGGCGCATCACTTAAAGCTGGGTCTTCTGTGAAAGTAAAGGTTAACTCCACCCAGGACTGTGAAATCGACAGGTGAGCCTGTTGTTCTTAGTGTTCTTGAAAAGGTAAAAAAAAATAGTGCAGATATCCTGGTGTGTGATATTTAAACAGTATGCGGTCACATCGTGTTGAAACACTGAGCTAAAATATATTTTTATGCATCTTTATTTGATGAAAGAACACTACTGTTTTGGTCACGGGTGCAAATATCAATGCTTCCAGAATATCTCCAGAGATATCTACAGATACTAGCTACTTTTTACTAGCGTTTTACTAGCAAATTAATTTATGATTCTGGGAGGATTCGGTCATGTCTTTAGGTCTTAGATTTGGGTTTATGAGAGTAAGACTTGGACATGGACTTTGAGGACTAACAATAGAGTAAATAAACATTTGGTTTATTATAAATAAATCATCAACATTACATTAAACTATGCTGTGCAATCCTGTTATAATTGATGAACACAGGTAGTCTTGATGTACGCTACAGTATGTATGATAGCTTTGATTGATTGAAAGGTGAATGTGAGACTCGTTGGACTCATTGGACGAATGTTATGCTTGTAAAGCATTACCTTCTAATGACAGCTGTTATATAATGATATTCACACCATCATCACCATCATCATCATCATCATCATCATCATCATCATACCTGCATGCATTCCCACTTTTGTTCCACAGGCTGTCTGATGACATCATCGAGTGTGTGATGCCGCCAGCTGGGCATGACCTTGCAGAGAATGTGACGGTGTGTGTGGAATACGACGAGAGGCCGTGTGAGAGGCAGCTTAGTGGTGTGTTCTTCTATGAGAAGAACCCTGTCATCAGCACTGTAAAACCTAATAAGAGTTACCTTAGGTGAGAATCTCTCTCTCTTTCACACACACGCACTCACATGGCATGTTAAAACAATCTGTTAATGTGTCTGTGTGTGTGTTTGTGTGTGTGTGTGTCTGTCTGTGTGTCTGTGTTCTGTGTGTGTGTGTCTGTCTGTGTGTGTGTGTGTGTGTGTGTGTGTGTGTGTCTGTCTGTCTGTCTGTCTGTCTGTCTGTCTGTCTGTGTTCTGTGTGTGTTTGTGTGTGTGTGTATGTCTGTCTGTCTGTGTGTGTGTGTGTGTGTGTGTGTGTGTGTGTGTGTGTGTGTGTGTGTGTGTGTGTGTGTGTGTGTGTGTGTGTCTGTCTGTCTGTCTGTCTGTCTGTCTGTCTGTCTGTCTGTCTGTGTTCTGTGTGTGTGTGTGTGTGTGTGTGTGTGTGTGTGTGTGTGTGTGTGTGTGTGTGTGTGTGTGTGTTTTTTCCAGTGGTGGCCGTATCATCTCTGTGAATGGTCAAAGTTTTGATCTGGTTCAGACAGCTAAAATGCATGTGGTGGGAATCGGCCAATCAGTAAGTACCTTATTTGTTTGTGTTAAAGTTAGACAGAATTAAATCACAGCACTTGTGAAATTCTACTACATTATCATTTCTGAGTGCTGGTTCACCAGGAATTGTATGGCAGAGGCTGTAAAGTGATAATAAAATGCTGTATTTTTAAAAAGAAACAGTATTTTAGAAGCAGTCTCAGGTGTCAGTGCTTTGTAACAGGCTTTAATTGTTACTGTGAGTCTTCTGGCACGGGGACATCGTAATGACAGATGATTATGTTAACATGACAAGCTACATTTTTGTCTCAATAACTTCAATTTAATAAAAATCATAAGCAATCAAATCATTGGCAAATTGCTGTGATCTAAAATACCTCAAGGCATTCTGTTATAGGAACATAAGAAACTTTAGGGACCGCCATGTGACTCCAGCATGCTTTCTGATTGACAGGTTTGCACCATTGCGTCACCCAATCTCATATTATGCCACTCCCCGGCAGCCAGCCAATCGCAGCAGGCCATGGCTCAGTTCTACCTAAATGGGATTTTGTACAGACGGAATGGTCACGCTTCCTCCGAGCTGGACTTGGATGAAGATGAGGAGCCTAATGCTGGTTACTTCCTGTTCGAATATGTGGAAGACCCTCAGTTTTACACTGCCAACAAAGAAAAACTGATCAAGCATCATCCTGGGGAGCCTCTCACACTTATCATCAATGTGAGTGCACGTGTGACCAAATGCATATAAGCACCCTGAATACTTCTTTACACTATGTACCGACTCAGCAAAATGTCCAGATTTCATGAACATGGGCACAATGTAGTCTCAGATCCCGGTTCGTGTCTGTCTGAGTTGGAGCCTTATGTGGACTTCTACTGGTGTAATTAATCTACCTCATGCTTTGGCTTACCTTTCTGATCAACACGGATTCAAAGAGTGATTGTGAGAATTACTTTAGCTTTCCTGTTAGCTTGAAACAGTCTGATTGCTCAGATACTTTCTACATTCTGAAAGTTATCCTAAAGTTCTTGACCTGTATTTGCATGGTCTTATGCACTGAGCTGCTGCCACCTGATTGGCTGATGGGATAATTTCATAAATAGTATGATAATATTAATGTAATAATAATGTTCCTAATAAAGTGGCCGGTGAGTATATTTGTGTGAAGAATAAACCGCATATGGTAATGTAGTTCAAGTTATCTATCCACAATTGTTTGCACATTGTATTATCTCACACACACACACACACACACACACACACACACACACACACACACACACACACACACACACACACACACACACACACACATACACACACACGATCCACAGAGCCTGGCTAATTAT